>NW_027275926.1:0-47891 GCF_030028105.1 Mobula birostris
CAGGTTCCTGTCAGGTCCCTGTGGGGTCTCACAGTGTGTCAGGACCGTGTCAATAGTGTGTGGGGTCTCACAGAGTGTCACGACCCTGTTAGGGGAGTGCAGGGTCTCACAGTGTGTCTGGACCCTGTCAGGTATGTGTGGGATCTCACAATGTGTCAGGACCCTTTTGGGGCCTGTGGGGTCCCACAGTGTGTTAGGACCCTCTCAGGGGTGTGTCGGATCTCACAGTCTCTCAGGACCCTATCCTGGGTGTGTGGGGTCTCACAATGTGTCAGGATCCTTTTGGGGTGTGTGGCGTCTCACAGTGTGTCAGGACCCTTTTGGGGCCTGTGGGGTCTCACAGTATGTCAGGACCATGTCAGGAGTGTGTGGGATCCCACAGTGTGTCCGGACCCTGTCAGGGGTGTGTAGGGTCTCGCTGTGTGTCAGCACCCTGTCAGGGGTGTGTGGGGTCTCACAGTGTGTCAGGTCACCGTCAGAGGTGTGAGTGGTCTGACAGTGTGTCAGGGCCCAGTCAGGGGTGTGTGCAGTCTCACAGTGTGTCAGGACCGTTCCAGGGGTGTGTGGGGTCTCACAGTGTGTTAGGACCCTGCCAGGGTTGTGTGGGGTTTCACAGTGTGTCAGGACACGGTGAGTGGTTTGTGGGGTTTCACACTGTGTCAGGATCTGGTCGTGGGTGTGTGGGGTCTCACTGTGTGTCAGAACACTCTCAGATGTGTGTGGGATCGCAATGTGTGTCAGGATGCTGTCAGGAGTGTGTGGCGTCTCACAGTGCGTCAAGTCCCTGCCAGGAGTGTGTGGGGTCTTACAGTGTGTCAGGATCCTTTTGGGGCCTGTGGGGTCTCACAGTGCGTCAGGACCCTGCCAGGGATGTGTGGGATCGCAATGTGTGTCAGGACCCTGTCAGGCGTGTGTGCCGTCTCACAATGTGTCAGGACCCTTTTGGGGCCTGTGGGGTTTCAAGTGTTTTAGGACCCTCTCAGGGGTGTGTCGGATCTCACAGTCTCTCAGGACCCTATCCTGGGTGTGTGGGGTCTCACAATGTGTCAGGAACATTCTGGGGTGTGTGGGGTCTCACAATGTGTCAGGACCCTTTTGGGGTGTGTGGGGTCTCGCAGTGTGTCTGGACGCTGCCAGGGGTGTATGGGGTCTCACAGTATGTCAGAACCCTTTCAATGTGTGTGGGATCGCAATGTGTGTCAGGTCGCTGTCAGGGGTGTGTTAGGTCTCACGGTGTGTCTGGACCCTCTCAGGTATGTGTGGGATCTTAATGCGTGTCAGGACCCAGTCAGTGGTGTGTGGGGTCTCACAGTGTGTTAGGACCCTGCCAGGGTTGTGTGGGGTTTCACAGTGTGTCAGGACACCGTGAGTGCTTTGCGGGGTTTTACAGTGTGTCAGGATCTGGTCGTGGGTGTGTGGGGTCTCACTGTGTGTCAGAACACTCTCAGATGTGTGTGGGATCGCAATGTGTGTCAGGACGCAGTCAGGAGTGTGTGGCGTCTCACAGTGCGTCAAGTCCCTGTCAGGGGTGTGTGGGGTCTTACAGCGTGTCAGGATCCTTTTGGGTCCTGTGCGGTCTCACAGTGTGTCAGGACTCTCTCAGGGGTGTGTCGGATCTCACAGTCTGTCAGGACACTATCTAGGGTGTGTGGGGTCTCACAGTTATCCGGACCCTGTCTGGTGTGTGTGGAGTCTCACAGTGCGTCAGGTCCCTGTCAGGTCCCTGTGGGGTCTCACAGTGTGTCAGGACCGTGTCAATAGTGTGTGGGGTCTCACAGTGTGTCAGGACCCTGTTAGGGGAGTGCGGGGTCTCACAGTGTGTCTGGACCCTGTCAGGTATGTGTGGCATCTCACAATGTGTCAGGACCCTTTTGGGGCCTGTGGGGTCCCACAGTGTGTTAGGACCCTCTCAGGGGTGTGTCGGATCTCACAGTCTCTCAGGACCCTATCCTGGGTGTGTGGGGTCTCACAATGTGTCAGGATCCTTTTGGGGTGTGTGGCGTCTCACAGTGTGTCAGAACCCTTTTGGGGCCTGTGGGGTCTCACAGTGTGTCAGGACCATGTCAGGAGTGTGTGGGATCCCACAGTGTGTCCGGACCCTGGCAGGGTTGTGTAGGGTCTCGCTGTGTGTCAGCACCGTGTCAGGGGTGTGTGGGGTCTCACAGTGTGTCAGGTCACCGTCAGAGGTGTGAGTGGCCTGACAGTGTGTCAGGGCCCAGTCAGGGGTGTGTGCAGTCTCACAGTGTGTCAGGACCGTTCCAGGGGTGTGTGGGGTCTCACAGTGTGTCAGGACCCTTTCATGTGTGTGTGGTGTCGTGTGGTGTGTCACGATCCTATCAGGGGTGTGTGTGGTCTCATAGTGTGTCAGGACCCTGTCAGTGGTTTGTGGGGTCTCACAGTGTGACAGGTCCCTGTTAGTGGTGTGTGGGGTCTCACAGTGTGTCAGCACCCTGCCTGGGTTGTTTGGGGTCTCACAGTGTGTCAGGACCCTGTCATGGTTGTTTGAGGTCTCACAGTGTGTCAGGATCCTGTCGGGGGTGTGTGGGGTCTTACAGTGTGTCAGAACCCTCTCAGATGTGTGTGGGATCACAATGTGTGTCTGGACCCTGTCAGTGGTGTGTGCGGTCTCGTAGTGTGTCAGGACCCTATCCTGGGTGTGTGAGGTCTCACAATGTGTCAGGATCCTTTTGGGGTGTGTGGCGTCTCACAGTGTGTCAGGACCCTTTTGGGGCCTGTGGGGTCTCACAGTGTGTCAGGACCATGTCAGGAGTGTGTGGGATCCCACAGTGTGTCCGGACCCTGTCAGGGGTATGTAGGGTCTCGCTGTGTGTCAGCAACCTGTCAGGGGTGTGTAGGGTCCGACAGTGTGTCAGGGCCCTGTCAGGGGTGTGTGCAGTCTCAGTGTGTCAGGACCGTTCCAGGGATGTGTGGGGTCTCACAGTGTGTCAGGACCCTTTCATGTGTGTGTGGTGTCGTGTGGTGCGTCACGATCCTATCAGGGGTGTGTGTGGTCTCACAGTGTGTGAGGACCCTGTCAGTGGTTTGTGGGGTCTCACAGTGTGACAGGTCCCTGTTAGGGGTGTGTGGGGTCTCACAGTGTGTCAGAACCCTGCCTGGGTTGTTTGGGGTCTCACAGTGTGTCAGGAGCCGGCCAGGTGTGTGTGCAGTCTCACAGTGTGCCAGGTCTCCCTCAGGGATGTGTGGTGTCTCACAGTGTGTCAGGACCCTCTCAGTGGTGTTTGAGGTACCACAATGTGTCAGGACCCTGTCAGGTGTGTGTGGGATCTCGCTGTGTGTCAGCACCCTGTCAGAGGGGTGTAGGGTCTCACAGTGCGTCAGGACCCTGTCAGGGGTGTGTTGGGTCTTACAGTGTGTCAGCACCCTGTCAGGGGTGTGTGGGGTCTCATACAGTGTGTCAGGAGCCGGCCAGGGGTGTGTGGGGTCTCACAGTGTGCCAGTTCCCTGGCAGGGGTGTGTGGGGTCTCACAGTGTGTCAGGAGCCAGCCAGGGGTGTTTGAGGTATCACAATGTGTCTGGACCCTTTTGGGAGTGTGTGGGGTCTCACAGTGTGTGAGAACCGAGTCCAGGTTGTGTGGGGTCTTACAGTGTGTCCGGACCCTGCCAGTGGTGTGTCGGGTCTCACAGTGTGTCAGGACCCTCTCAGGTTTGTGTCCGGTCTCACAGCGTGTCAGGAGCCGGCCAGGGGTGTGTGGGGTCTGACTGCGTGACAGGATGTTGTCAGGGGTGCGTAGGTCTCAGGGTGTCTCAGGACACGATCAGGGGTCTGTGCAGTCTCACAGTGTGTCAAGATCTTGGCGATCTGGAAGGAATCTAGAGCAGCTGGATGACCTTCGACTCATAAGGGAGAATGAGGCAGTCATAGATGAGAGCTACAGGGAGGTAGTCACACTTAGGCTGTCGGAAGCAGGTCGTTGGGTGACGGTCAGAGGGGGGAAAGTGAAGGTGAGCAGACAGGCAGTGCAGAGCACCCCTGTGGCCATTTCCCTCAATAATATGTTCACCATTCTGGATACTGTTTGCGGGGACAACCGACCGGGTGTGAGCCACGGTGGCAGGGCCTCTGGCACTGAGTCTGACCCTGTGGTGCAGAAGGGTGGGACGGAGAAGAGGAGAGCTGTCGTCATTGGAGACTCTATAGTCAGGGGAGCAGACAGGAGATTTTGTGGACGTGAGAAGGACAGCCGCATGGTTTGTTGTTTCCCGGGTGCCAGATCCGGGATGTCTCTGACCGGGTGCACGACATCCTGGTATGAGAGGGAAAGCAACCAGAAGTCGTGGTACATGTTGGCACCAACGACATAGGCAGGAAGAGGGATGAGGTCCTGAAGTGTGAGTTTCGGGAACTAGGCAGAAGGCTGAAGAACAGGACCTCAAGGGTGGCGTTCTCAGGATTGCTGCCAGTGCTACGTGACAGTGATGGTAAGAATTGGAGGAGATGGCAGTTGAATGCGTGGCTGAGGAGTTGGTGCAGGGAGCAGGGGGTTTGGATCATTGGGATCTCTTCTGGGGTATTCTTCACTTATGTGAAGAACAAAAGGATGACAGGAGTGAAGGTAGGTCCATTTAGATAAAGGTGGGAAGAAGTGCCTGGAAGCTGTGGAAGTGAGTGAGGTGCTCAATGAATACTTCTCTGCAGTTTTCACCAATGAGAGAGAACTTGATGATGGTGAGGACAATATGAGTTAGGTTGATGTTCTGGAGCATGTTGATATTAAGGGAGAGGAGGAGTTGGAGTTGTTAAAATACATTAGGATGGATAAGTCCCTTGGGCTAGACAGAATATTCCGCAGGCTTCTCCATTAGGTGGGGGAAGAGATTGCTGAGCCTCTGGCTAGGATCTTTATGTCCTCGTTGTCCACGGGAATGGTACCAGAGGACTGGAGGGAGGCGAATGTTGTCCCTTTGTTCAAAAAAGGTAGTAGGGATAGTCCGGGTAATTATAGACCAATGAGCCTTACGTCTGTGGTGGGAAAGCTGTTGGAAAAGATTCTTAGAGATAGTATTTATGGGCATTTAGAGAATCATGGTCTAATCAGGGACAGTCAGCATGGCTTTGTGAAGGGCAGATCGTGTCTAACAAGCCTGATAGAGTTCTTTGAGGAGGTGACCAGGCACATAGATGAGGGTAGTGCAGTGGATGTGATCTACATGGATTTTAGTAAGGCATTTGACAAGGTTCCACACAGTAGGCTTATTCAGAAAGTCTGAAGGCATGGGATCCAGGGAAGTTTGGCCAGGTGGATTCAGAATTGGATTGCCTGCAGAAGGCAGAGGGTGGTGGTGGAGGGAGTGCATTCAGATTGGAGGGTTGTGATTAGTGGTGCCCCACAAGGATCTGCTCTGGGACCTCTAATTTTCATGATTTTTATTAACGACCTGGAGGTGGGGGTAGAAGGGTGGGTTGGCAAGTTTACAGATGACACAAAGGTTGGTGGTGTTGTAGATAGTGTAGAGGACTGTCGAAGATTGCAGAGAGATATTGATAGGATGCATAAATGGGCTGAGAAGTGGCAGATGGAGTTCAACCCGGAGAAGTGTGAGGTGGTACACTTTGGAAGGACAAACTCCAAGACAGAATACAAAGTAAATGGCAGGATACTTGGTAGTGTGGAGGAGCAGAGGGATCTGGGGTACATGTTCACAGATCCCTGAAAGTTGCCTCACAGGTAGATAGGCTTATGGGTTGTTGGCTTTCATAAGTCGAGGGATAATGTCTAAGAGTCGCAATGTAATGATGCAGCTCTATAAAACTCTGGTTAGGCCACACTTGGAGTACTGTGTCCAGTTCTGGTCGCTTCACTATAGGAAGGATGTGGAAGCATTGGAAAGGGTACAGAGGAGATTTACCAGGATGCTGCCTGGTTTAGAGATTATGGATTATGATTAGAGATTAAGGCAGCTAGGGCTTTACTCTTTGGAGAGGAGGAGGATGAGAAGAGACATGATAGAGGTGTATAAGATATTAAGAGGAATAGATACAGTGGACAGCCAGTGCCTCTAAACATCTGGAGAAGAGTGATGCATATGTGAGAGTGCTGTTCTCGGACTACAGTTCAGTATTCAACACCATCATTCCCTCCAGGCTTGACAAGAAGCTCAGAGACCTCGGCCTTGACCCTGCCTTGTGCAGCTGGATCGTGGCGTTCCTGTCAGATTGCCAGCAGACGGTAAGAGTGGGCTCCCTCACCTCTGCCCCTCTGACACTCGATGTAGGTGCCCCTCAGGGCTGTGTCCTAAGCTCCCTCCTTTACTCTCTGTATACACATGACTGTGTCGCCACCCACAGCTCCAATCTGCTAATTAAATTTGCTGACGATACTATATGGATTGGCCAAATCTCAAATAATAACGAGGTAGCCTACATAGAAGTCATCACCCTGACACAGTGGTGTCAGGAGAACAACTTCTCCCTCAATGTCGCAAAAGCAAAGGAGCTGGTCGCAATGTCGCAAGAACAAGAGGAATGGAGACAGGCTAACCTCTATTGACATCAATGGATCTGGGGTTGAGAGGGTGAACAGCTTTAAGTTCCTCGGCATAAACATCACCGAGGATCTCACATGGTCTGTACACACCGGCTGTGTTGTGAAACGAGCACAACAGCATCTCTTTCACCTCAGGTGGTTGAGGAAGTTTGGTATGGGCCCCCAAATGCTGACGATTTTCTACAGGGGCACAGTTGAGAGCATCCTGACTGGCTGCATCATTACATGGAATGGGAACTGTACTTCTCTCAATCGCAGGGCTCTGCAGAGAGTGGTGCGGACAGCCCAGTGCATCTGTAGACGTGAACTTCCTACTATTCAGGGCTTTTCAGAGACGGGGTAAAAAGGACCCAAAGGATCATTCTGAACCCAAGTCTCACCAACCACAACCTGTTCCAGCTGCTAACTATCCGGGAAACGGTACCACAGCATAAAAGCCAGGACCAACAGGCTCCGGGACAGCTTCTTCCACCAGGACATCAGACTGATTAATTCACGCTGATACAAATCTATTTCTACAATTGTACACATATATACACGCTCACCGCACACACTTTACTGTAATTGTGCTGCTGGTGCAGAAAAACAGTTTACACGACATGTGTCTGTGATATTAACCCTGATTCTGAGAATTTTTATCCGGCTGTTGTCTCATTTTTTTAGATCTGTTATTCACCATACTCATACTGTCCTCATTCATATCAATCTAAGTGTGATCCAGTGCACATGGCGTTTTCTAGAAACTGTCATTTAAGTTCTTATTTTTCTTGGCATATTTTCCAGATCTGTTTCAGACCAGGATATTATACCAAAATTATACGTCAATATGGGCATAGTGAGTGTATACTACCTTTGTTATATTTTTACTGTTCAGCTCTGTTTGGCAGATTTTCTTGATCCTTGATGTAAATTCAGATTTTCTTCAGCCTTGAAGTAAATTTTGTTGGAAGGTTTTCCTTTATCACACGATTATCTATTTTCTTTGCTTATTGATATCCTAAGTATATGTTTCATATTCTGTTGTATTGTCCCCTGATGCTCTGTTTGATATTCTACTGGCTCTATTGCACCTTTCTTTATGTTTCATGTTCTGTACTTTTCTAGTCTAAAGTTCATGCTTATATCTTTAGAAGTTAGTTCCATTATTTGAAATATTTGTTTCAGCTTTGCTGATGCAAGAGCAAGTAATTTCAAATCATCAATGTATAGCTGTGCAAACGTATAATTCGTATTTTTACCTGATTTGATACCTGATTTTTGTCCGTTTCAGTAAATTATGAGCAGGTTTAAAGCCAAACAGAACCATACTGGCCTTAGTGAGTCGCTCTGGAAAATCCCTCAATTTTGATAATGGTGGTTGTCCCTTTGTGGTTGTTAATAGGACGATTATTTTATGCCAATGATTCATCAGATGTTGTAGAAATTTCACAAGTATTGGATGAATTTTATATCTATTTGGAACTTCTCTTAACCATGTGAGGGAGAGAATCAAATGTTTTTTGATAGACAATATTACACTGAAAGATTTCTGCTTTCCACAGGTTTTGAAATAGAATTACATAATCTGTTATCTGTTGTTCATAACCGAACGGTATTTTTTCTGCTGTCCTGTGAGTATATTGTGGTTATCTAAGTGAGTTGTTATTAGTTACCGGATGCACGATGCTACAATTATATAATTGTCTTAATATTATTAAGAGCCAATAATAACATAGTAGGTGACCATTCAGTAGTCTTATAAATGCAGTATTGAAGCTGTCCCTGAGGCTGGTGGTACACACCTTCAGTCTTTATATCTTCTGCCCCATGGCTGTATGAAAGAGAGAATGTTTGAGGTGGTTTGGGGTTCAGCAGAGCCAAGAAGGGCCAAAAGACCTGTTTCTGTGCTGTAGTTTTTTTTATGGTTTCTATGGTTTCTAAACAACATCCATGTGTAACTTCATCCATCACCTTTGTCACATCCTGCAGGAACTCAATCAAGTTGTCAAGACGCAAATCCCATCCAAAGCTTTTAATGATTATGGACCTGTATTCCCAGATCACTTTGCTCTACCGCACTCCTCAGTGCCCTACTGGTAACTGTATAAGACCGGCCCTGCTTGGTCTTTCCAAAGTGCAACACGTCACGCTTGTCTGCAATCTGCCCAATTTATTCTTAAATGTTAAAAAAGAACCCGCATTTACCACCTCGTCTGGCAGCTCATTCCACACTCCCACCACTCTGTGTGAAGAAGCCCCCACTAATGTTCCCTTTAAACTTTTCCCCCCTCACCCTTAACCCATCTCCTTTGGTTTTGTTCTCTCCTTGCCTTGGTGGAAAAAGCCTGCTTGCACTCACTCTGTCTATACCCATCATAATTTTATATACCTCTATCAAATCTCCCCTCATTTTTCTATGCTCCAGGGAATAAAGTCCTAACCTATTCAACCTTTCTCTGTAACTGAGTTTCTCAAGGCCCAGCAACATCCTTGTAAACCTTCTCTGCACTCTTTCGACCTTATTAATATCCTTCCTGTAATTTGTTGACCAAAACTGGACACAATGCTCGAGATTCGGCCTCACCAATGCCTTGTACAACCTCATCATAAAATTCCAGCTCTTATATTCAATACTTTGATTAATAAAGGCCAATATACCAAAAGCTCTCTTTACGACCCTATCTACCTGTGACGCCACTTTTAGAGAATTTTGTATCTGTATTCCCAGATACCTGTTCTACTGCACTCCTCAGTGCCTTACCATTAACCCTATATGTTCTACCTTGGTTTGTCCTTCCAAAGTGCAATACCTCACACTTGTCTGTATTAAACTCCATCTGCCATTTTTCAGCCCATTTTTCCAGCTGGTCCAAGTCCCTCTGCAAGCTTTGAAAACCTTTCTCACTGTCCACTACACCTCCAATCTTTGTATCATCAGCAAATTTGCTGATCCAATTTACGACATTATCATCCAGATCATTGATAGAGATGACAAATAACAATGGACCCAGCACTGATCCCTGTGGCACACCACTAGTCACAGGTCTACTTGTATATTGGTAGAGTCTTTGACAAGGTCCCACATGGGAGGCTCATACAGAAAATTAATATGCTTGGGAACTGTGGGGAATTATCCTCGCTGGCGGGGATGCACACTGGGAGAAACATCTTAGCTGGCGGGCGGTGAATCTGTGAAATTATTGTCATGGACTGCTGAGGAAGACACGTCATTGGATATAGTTAAAATGCAGGTTGATATGTTCCTGATTAGGAAGAGCGTCAACATTTACAGAAGGCGGGATAATGGGGTTGAGAGGATTTGCGTAGCAAAATCACTGAGCCGATTGGCTTAATTCTGCTCCTAAGTCTTATGATTTTAGGGTGCATCTGGAGTATTGTATTCACTTCTGATTGTCCAGCTTTTAGAAGGATTGGAGAGGGTGCAGAACAGGTTTATCAGGGTGTTGCCTGGATTCGGTGGCATGTGCTACAAGTGGAGGTTTGATAAACTTGGTTTGTTTACTCTGGAGTTAGAATAGAGATCTGACAGAGGTACACAAGTTTGAGAGATAAGATTTGGGTCGACAGCCTGTATTTTGTTTGTTATTTTTTTACATAAGACTGGTGTCTAATATCAGAGGGCATTTGGTTAAGATGAGATGTGGGAAATTTACAGCAATTGTGAGTGTTTTTTTTTTCATAGAGTTCTGGTACCTGGAATTTACTACCTGAGTCATGTTGAAGGCAACTATGTTAGATATACATGAATGTACAGCAAATGCAAGCATATGGTCAATAATATAAGAAAGGATACCAAAGTATTTTTTTTAAACTTTCCCAGATATATAAAGAGTAAAAAAACAGGAGAGGTTCGATATTGGACCGCTGAAAAATGATGTTGTAGCTGCAGTAACGGGTGAAAAGGAAATACCAGACAAACTCTATAGAAGTCACTAGCGGAATTACAAAAAGTAATGAACACCAGTGAACAGAATTGTGTGTTGTGCTATTACAAAGGAAAAGGGGCTTGGAAGATGAAAGGTCTGAAGATATAAGAGTCACCTGGACTGGGTCGTACAGTGTATCAGGAGCCTGCCTGGGGTGTGTGGGCATTCCCAGAGCGTTAGGACCTGGAGTGAAGGCTTCAGCAGAACCAACAGATGGATTAATGGAAAAATAAAATGTAGAATATTCAGGCTGCAAAGAGAAATACTTTGAATTGTTACTTCAATCCAGAGATCAGCGAATGGCTAATGGTGAATTTTGATTCCCAGGTTTTGCCAAGTCACAGACTAACACTTGAGATGTGGTTTGAACTGAGCATTTCATCACTCACCTATCAGTTGAGTGGGTAATTCAGATAACCCTTGGGCGATGTTCATGTATTCCTGTGGATCAGGACCTGTTTAAATATAAAAAGAATCCATGGAAACAGAGCTAAAATAATTAAAATAACTAAAATGTTTATTTCAATGTGCCTTTGTGTTCAGTGCATGTTTTTAACGTACCGAGCTCCTGTATTTCCCTCAGTATTCTGTCCAACTTCGGTAACTCAGTCCTCCACGTCACAAAGGATTCCCACATCGCCCTCCGGGCCCGGGAGCCTTTACCCATCACCAAACTGAGGAAGAGTCTGGAACTCTCTGTCCGGTTTCCCTTCTCTGTCAGTTCAGTGACTTTCTAGAAAAGGAAAGTAATAAATTTACTGTGAAGCAGACATACAGACAGACATGGAGAATGTGCAGGAAAATATCTGTTCATCGTCCCAGTAGCTTCAGAAATGATGCAGTCACTGGGCTGTTGCCTGATCCTCCCTGGGTTCAGTCGTTAACAAAGAAACTCTAGCTGAGGGAACTTCTAAATCAATATTGTGAAAGAATAAGGATCTACTGACACCCTGCAGTATATTCAACGTGATTAATTTACTTATCCATCAATGTGTAACATTACATCAAAAAGATGTGACAACAAGAACGGAAGAGAGGGAGAGCGAGGGAGCAAAAAATGGATGGTGGGCATCACTGAATCGTGGCTGAAAGATCATATTTGGGTGCTCACATCCAAGGATAAATATTTAATCGAAAGGAGAGGCAGGTGGGTGAAAGGGTTGGGTTGACTCTGTTGTCATAAAAAATGAAATGTGCTTCTAAAGAAGTGATAGCAGATTGGACGGTGTAGTTGTTAAGATACTGTGTAGGAAAGAAAATGACCCTGATGGAACAGTAACCAGGATGTGGGATACACATTCCAGTGGGAGAGAGAAGAGGCATGTAAAGATTTCAATGTTAAAATAGTCATGGGGAATTTCAATATGCAGGTAGCTTTGGAAAATCAGGTCGGTGTTGAATCCCAAGTGAGGGAATTTATAGAATGCCTATGAGATGGCTTTTGAGAGAAGCCTATGGTTGAGTCCACTATAGGAAAGGCAAATCTGGATTCAGTGTTGTGTATTGCACCAGATTTGATTGGGAAGCTTAAGGTAAATAAACCCCTAAGAGGCAGTGATCATAAAATAGCAGAACTCACACTGCAGTTTGAGAGGGAGAAGGTAAAAGTCAGATGTATCAGTTTACACTGGAATAAATGAATTACAGAGAAATGAGAGAGGAGCTGGGCAAAAATAAATTGGAAGAGGCAACAACCAAGCAGGAATAAAGTATGACTATGACTATGACTATGACTAGGAATAGATGAAGATTCTGGGAGTGATTCAGAAGGCACAGGTAGAGGTAGATAATCCCAAATATGAAGAATTATTCCAAAGGCAGGATGATCAACCGTGGCTGACGAGGAAGTCAATGCAGCACAAAAGCAAAGGAGAGGGTATAGAGTATAGCAAAACATAATGGAAAACAGAAGGACTGGGAGGCTTTTACTAACCAGCAGAAAGCAACGAAAAGCCGTAAGTAGAGAGAATATGAAATATGAAGGCAGGCTAGCTAATAATGTAAAATAGCTTACCAAATATATGCCCTTTCAGGACAACCTATTGATTTTTGGTGTCATGCGATATCAGCTTTGTGCGTGGTAGTTCCTGTCTAACCAATCTGAATGTTGGACCAGGAAGTTACCGGGAAAGTTGATGAATGGAAGGAAGTGGGTGTTGTCTGAATGGACTTTAGCCCAGCATTTGACAAGGCACTGCAGAGGAGGGTGGGGACTCTTTGAATGACAGGTGATGCTCAGCCTGGTGAAATAAATGGGAGGTCAGATGATACAGACCTCAGACACATGATCTGGACACTGAATGAGCGTTGTTGTGCCTGCAGAGAAAGTGGGATTTGGAGGATCGATCAGGCGGATTGATCCAAATTGCTATTCCAGTTTGAAGGAAAAGGGGTTGACTGGTGGGGAGCTGTCTCTGTGTCCACCCTCGCCTGGGTGATAGCTCCACCACAGAAGACCGGTCCCCCTGGTTAAAGTCACAGTCAGTAACTTGTGAAGCATTTCGGACGACGACGAGAAGATCGACTGCATCAGCTCACCTGAAGACTCAACTCTGTCTCTCTCTCTCCCCATCACTACTCAACTAAATACCACGAACTGAACTGAACTGAACTTTACTCAACATCGTAAGACCGTATCTTTTTACCCCTAGACTTAAAGAAACTTGGTTTTTCATACATATATATTCCACACTTACTTTAATATATAATCATTGCTAACCTGTGTGATTTATTTACTTTGATATTACTGTATTGCGTAGTTACTAATAAATATTATTAGTGTATAGCAATACGAGACTCCAAAGTGGTTTCCATTTCTGTTGGTTTCTTTATCCCTGTCATGGGGTACGTGACAATAGGCAGTTTCAGTAGACCAGCATGGAATAGATGGGCCAAAGAGCCTGTTTCTGTGCTGTACTTTCCTATGACGATGACATGTCAGCCACTCATTGTTCAGGAACTCAGACGGAGACTAGACCAGCTGTGGTTAGTAGGTTTCCCTCCCTCAAGTACCACAGTGAAGTCAGTTGGCCCAATTTACAATCTGACAGTTTAATATTCATCCTGGATTAATGAGCTGAGGTGAATTTGACTGACGGTCCTGAGAAGATGCAAAATTAATTTTAGACTGAATGTCTGTTCAACAGTCCAGATATGTAGCCACTGCTCGTGTATCACACTGATAAATACAGCAGGTGTGAGAGGAAAAGGTGACACTGAACCTGTAGTTCCCAGTGCTCCCCACCTTAACAGCTGAAACCAGATCTGCTGGAGACCATCAGAGATCAACATCTCCATTGCCACGTAGAACTCCTAGAACGTGCAGGAGATGAATATTGATCACTATTCCCTCTGATACCAGCAGTTCAGTGACAATAGACTAAATACACTCACCTCATTTTCCTCTCTACTGAAATGTCCCTCCTTTGTCAACATCCAACCGAGTCCCTCAACCTTTTCTTCAATCGCTTGTTTAAGTCTGTCTCCGTAGAACTTTGTCAGCTGGTACAGTCGATATTCCTCCCCCTGTGCCAGGAGGTCAGAGATTGTAAACTCTGGCTCTGCAAATATAAAAAGTGAATGTAGTCACAAACTCAAATATCACCTGTCTCCACCGCTCTCACCCAACCCAACAAACCAGTCATGTCAACAACCTCAGTGTTCACCTGCCTTCATCTGGAAACATGGATTTTATCCTAATCTCTGACACTGGACTAAAACCGAACCATCAATGCGCTAGACATGACGTTACCAGAAGGACCACATTTACTAGAAACCTGTTTCTCCCACCGTCCCACCCACTCACCCATCGCGGTTTAAGATTGGCAATAAATGTTGGGACTGCCAATGATAGTCGCTTCCCAGAGATACTCTCTCCATCCTGGCGAATACATTTCCCACAACTGTTATCCTGGAAATACGCTCTTATCCGGATAGCTGCGTTTCCTCCGATACACATCCTGGATATCATCAGAACAGGTAGTACATTTCCTGTAGTGCGGTAACGGGTGCCCCACTACACCACATGTACCACATCCACACATTTCCCCTCCCTGACCAACCCTCCAACAAGGAATCACATTTACCCTCCTCCCTGCCACATTCTGTGAACACATTACCCTCATATTTCACTCACCCACTCCCTGTTGGGGACTTGACAATTCCGTGTTTAATGAGCTTCTGAGCTGACAGACAGTCGCCTCACTTGTACCAGTTCCAGGGTCCTGCTCAGTGTCTCTGACGTCACTGTCTCTGGGCTGAATTTGCTCCACTTCCGCTGCGGCCGGACCGCATTCCATTGGGACATTGCTCTCAATCTGACCCTGCTTTGGTACCTTGCTTCCCGTGTCCCGATCATCTTCCCTCAATGAGTTGCCTGGTAAAAACCTCTTGAGTACTTTCCGTACCCGATTTAATTTCCCACCTGAAGTAAATGAGGAATAGCAGGTTTAGAGTGATTTATACTCGAGCAAGGATTCACAATGGGTGCCTGCAATGGAGCCGAGACTCCGGCTGACCAGATTTGGAGTGGGACTGTGCTAGTGAATGAGAACCACACTTCCTGCTAGGTGACCATCACAATAAGCCGGTGTCTGGACACATCCACTCCCAGGAAAAAACTGGATAGACACAGTAATACTGATCACCGACTACGCATTAGTTGAACACACTGATAACCAGCGGTTATTAATGGAACAGCATCAGGTGATACGGGGAATTATCACTGGGATTATCTTTCATAAACATAAATCTCCCTGGGTCACAAACTGTCCAGTCACCTGTGTCACTCACAAACAATCCACTGGATTACTCATGGTCCGATCCTCTAGATCACACGTTCTCCGTTTGCTTTGTCTTACATTGTCTTGTCCCCTGGGTCACAGACTGACCATTGCCTTGATGCCTGGTCCCCTGGGTCCCATCCCGTCACCTGGAGGATGATTGTCATGTAACAACTATACAAGTCATTGGCAAAGGGAGCGTCTTGGCGTGCAGTTCTCGTAGCTAAACTTAAAGTCTCACCGAGAGAGCTTTGCGTTCATTTGCGGTTGCTGATCTATAGGATGGATGTGATTCAGCTGGAAAGACTGTCGAGAAGATTGTCAAGTATGTTACTGGATGGAGCTGCTTGGTTTTTGTGTTATATGTTTCGGCTGGGACAGTTTGCCCTGGATCAGGGCAGCTTGAAGGGTGACCTTACACACGTACATAAAGTAATCAGGGGTGCAGAGAGGGTGGATAGTCATAATATGTTTCCCAGGTTAGGGGAGTCTGAGACTCGAGGGCAGAAATTTAAAAGGGACTGAAGGGGCATTTTTTCACGTGGCGGGTGATGAGTATAAATTGCACGCAGTCAGAGGAGGCTGTAAACACAAATAAAAGGATTCGTTTCCAGGCTGTAATCTCTGTTTTATTCCACCTGGAATCACAGAGTTGAGCACAATCACAATGCCCACCGGAGACAGAGACAGTTGGTCACTGGTTATACCGGGTCTCCCATCAGAGATACTGGGAATTTAAATTCAGGTAGCAGATCATCTCAAGAGGGAAATATTGAGAACTCACTTTCACCATTTGGCCACAGACCAGACATGGATTGGGATATTGAAACAAAATCAGAATCAGGTTTATTATGACCGGCATGTGACGTGAAATTTGTTAATTTAGCAGCAGCAGCTCAATGCAATACATAATCTAGCAGGGAAAAAAATAATACTGAATAAAAAAAAATAAACAAGTAAACCAATTACGAATATTAAATAGATTTTTTAAAAACTTGCAAAAACAGAAAGACTGTATATTAAAAAAATCTAAGGTAGTGTCCAGAGATTTAATGTCCATTTAGGAATCGGATGGTAGAGGGGAAGAAGCTGTTCCTGAATCGCTGAGTGTGTGCCTTCAAGCTTCTGTACCTGCTTTCTGATGGTAACGGTGAGAAAATGGCATGCCCTGGGTGCTGAAGGTCCTGCATAATGGACGCTGCCTTTCTAAGACACTGCTCCCTGAAGATGTCCTGGGTACTTTGTAGATTCATACCCAAGATGGAGCTGACCAGATTTACAACTTCCTGCAGCTTCTTTCGGTCCTGTGCAGTAGCCCCTCCATACCAGACAGTGATACACCAAACCAGACCACAAGTTTATCTAAAATGAAGTGTCTCCTGATCCTCAGCCATTTCCAAGGCTGGCAATGTTCTCGGCTCGGCTACAGAAAACAGAGTTTGGAAAATTTCCCTCATCTACTTTCCCTCAGAGTTTGGAAAATTTCCCTCATCTGAATTTTATAAATAAAAGTTGGAGATGTCTTTCACCTCTAAACAGGCCGATGTGCAACAAACCCTGAGCCTGGACTTTTACGTAACAAACAACACCGCCGTCACATTCCTGTTTGTGTTTCACTCTCAACCTGCTGATTCAGGGTCTCCGGCTCCTTTCACTCAGGTGGAGCTTTGCCTGGTGAACGAAGTCATTCGACCATTACTGGTGTCAGGTCCCTGCACTGGGACTGTTGGACTGATCAATTACACAAAGCCACTTTACCAGTGGGATCAATGACACTTTTCTCTGCCCTGTTAGCACCTGTGTAAGTTTCTTCATCTGAACTAGTAACCATATAACAATTACAGCACGGAAACAGGCCATCTCGGCCCTTCTAGTCCATGCCGAACTCTTACTCTCACCTAGTCCCACCAACCTGCACTCAGCCCATAACCCTCCATTCCTTTCCTGTCCGTATATCTATCCAATTTGTTTTAAACGACAACATCGAACCTACCTCAACCACTTCTGCTGGAAGCTCGTTCCACACAGCTACCACACTCTGAGTAAAGAAGTTCCCCCTCATGTTACCCCTAAACTTTTGCCCTTTAACTCTCAACTCATGTCCTCTTGTTTGAATCTCCTCCATCCTCAATGGAAAAAGCCTATCCACATCAACTCTATAAATCCCCCTCATAATTGTAAACACCTCTATCAAGTCCTCCCTCAACCTCCTATGCTCCAAAGACTAAAGACCTAACTTGTTCAACCTTTCTCTGTAACTTAGGAGATGAAACCCAGGCAACATTTTAGTAAATCTCCTCTATACTCTCTGAACTTTATTGACATCTTTCCTATAATTTGGTGACCAGAACTGTGCACGATACTCCAAATTTGGCCTTACCAATGCCTTATACAATTTCAACGTTACATCCAAACTCCTATACTCAATGCTCTGATTAATAAAGGCCAGCAAACCAAAAGCCTTCTTCACCACCCTATCCACATGAGATTCCACCTTCAGGGAACTATGCACTATTATTCCTAGATCACTCTGTTCTACTGTATTCTGCAATGTCCTACCATTTACCATGTATGTCCTATTTTGATTAGTCCTACCAAAATGTAGCACCTCACATTTTTCAGGATTAAACTCCATCTGCCATCTTTCAGCCCAGTCTTATAACTGGCCTAAGTCTCTCTGCAAGCTTTGAAAATCTACTTCATTATCCACAATGCCACCTATCTTAGTATTATTTGCATACTTACTAATCCAATTTACCACCCCATCATCTAGACCATTAATATATATGACAAACAACACTTGACCCACTACCAATCCCTGAGACACACCGCTACACACCGTCCTCCAATCTGACACACAGTTATCCACCACCACTCTCTGGCATCTCCCATCCAGCCACTGCTGAATCCATTTTACTATTTCGATATTAATGCCTAACGATTGAACCTTCGAAGTGCAGCTACAGGACAGAAGTTTAATGATAAAGATCCCAGTGAACGTACCTGTAGCCATTCTGATTCTGACTGACGATTGTCGTCGTCTTGTTTACACTTTGGTCGCGGTGCAGGACAGTTCCAGCTGCTGGTGATGCCCTGAATTACATACAACAAGCAGACAGTGAGTCAGAAAGAGTACGATTCTTTGCAAAATGTGACAGTATCACCACCCTGTGTATCAGAGCAGCAGTTTGCTTAGGGAACAAACATTCCCTGTTAACATCAACTCCCACACCATGTCTGTACGTCAGTCCAGTGATATCTGGCGAATCCTATTGACAGAGTCAGAGAGCAACAGAGCACAGACACAGACCCTTCAGCACAATGAGACAATGCTGACCACAGTGCCCACAGAGTTGGTCCCAATTTCCTGTGTTGGGCCCATTTCACTCTTGGCCTCTTCACTCCATCTACACATCCCAACTGCTATCGTCACAATCACTGTCTATCTCATTGGTAACTCTGAAGCAAAGCATTCATTAAGCACCGCATCACCGCATCCTCCAGGCACATTTCCTCCCTTGCTCCTGTGTAGTCCTACCCTCAATCTATTCATCCTCCTCTTCTTTTCCCACATGTAGAACGCCTTGGGCTTTCCTTCATCCTGCTTCTCAAGGACACCTCAAGTTCCTTCGACCTCTAAGTCATTACTTAAGCTCCTTCCAGGCTACCTTATAATTTCCTAGAGGCTTGCTTGGATGTTGCTTCCTAAACCTAAATAATGCTTCCTTTTCCCTCTTGCTTAAATGTTCTCATCTCTTGTGACCACAGTTTGTATATATAAACATTCTTTCACTGTGGGTGGAACCGTATATAAGTGTTCCTGAAACAACCTTCACATTTCCATTGTGTATTTCCCCTTGAAAATGTTTTCCCAATTTACACCCCAAAGTTGCTCCGAATACCATTGTAACAATCCATCCACTAATTAAATACTGTCTCGTAGGGTCTGCTACTATCCTTGTCCATGACCATGATAAAAGTTGGGGTGTTGTGGTCACTGTCTCAAAAGGGTCACCCATTGTGACATCAGTCACCTGACCAGCATCATTGCCTCATACTAGATACAGTACGGTAACTCCTCGAGTGAGCCCATCCACATACTGTGTCAAGAATCCTTCCTGGACACACAACACATTCTGCCCCATTGACACACTTTGGAGCGAGGAGGTGGAATCAACATCAGGAAAGTTGAGGTCAACAATGATAACAACCTTGTTGCTTTTGCACCTTTCCCAACGCTGCCAAGTTATCTGCTCTCATTATCCCTGTGGCTTTGGGGGAGGCCTATAGAATACTCCCAGAATGATAGCCCCCTTTCCGTTTCTGACTTTCACCCACATTGATGTCCTCTGTGTATGTCGCTGTGATACCATCCCTAATTAGTACAGAGAATTCCCCCCCATTCACCCCCCACCCCCATATGTATTATGAAACAACTAAAACCTGGAGCATCAAACACCAATCCTGCCCTTGTAACAGTCAGGTCTGTGTAATGGTGATAACATGCCATCCATTACTCGGATTTCCAGAAACTGCAGATTTTCTCTTTTTTTTTTGATAGGTCATCATTCAGTCATGGTACAAGTCATAATACATAGCAGAATTAGGTAAAATGGTCATTCTAGTCTGCTCCATAATCAATCATGAAGGATTATTTTTCCAACACTGTATTGTTGCTTCCCTGCTATAATACTCAACCCATTTAGCAATCCAGAACATGAATATACCCAACGATAGCCTCCACCACCCTCTGTGACATCAAATTCCACAGATGAACCAACATTTGGCTGAAGTAATTGCTCTCACCTCAGTTTTAAAGTGAAGCTTCTTTATTCTGAGGCAGCACTCTCAGATCCCAGACTCTCCGTCTAATCAAGACACCCTCTCCATTCCCACTGCATCCAGACTTGCTGTTATTCAGTTGGTGTAAATAATCACCCCCGCCCTAACTTCCACCCCCCCCACACCAAACCCCAACCACCATCCCTCTGAACCCCACTAAACACAGGCCCAGGTCCATCAAATGCTCCACATGCATAATGCTTATTCTTCAGATTATTCTTGTGAACCTTGTTATCAACAGCTGTACTGAATACATTTCCGGGGAAAACAGGACAATTGGTACCAGGATAATGTACTGGGAAAAGCTGTGCTTTCTTTACTCTTCTGTCAACTCTCACAAAATGTTCCAGGGTGAATGTAATACAGATAAACTGGAATCACTAGAAATGCTCAGCAGGTAAGGAACAGCTGTGGGGAGAGGAAAAAAGTTAGCAATTCGGTTTCCTAACCTTTCATCAGAATGGATTCAAACATCATCCAGTTTTTAGTGGAAAATCTTGGGTTGTTCTCCATGGAGTGGTAGGGACTGAGGGAAGATCGGATGGAGGTTTATAAGATTATGAAAGACATAGATAGAGTAGACGGGGAGTATTGTTTCACTGTTTAGAAATGTCTAATACCAGAGGACATGCAATGAAGGTGTGAGGGAGTAGTTGCAAAGGAAATGTTAGGGTAAGTTTTTCTACTCAGAGAGGTGTGGATGCCTGGAATGCATTGTCTGTTATGGTGGTGGAAGCCAACACATTGGAAGCTATTAAGAGATGTTTAGGTAGGCACATGGGTGTGAGGAAGATTGAGAGGATATGGACATTGTGTACGTAGGCGTCATTATTTTTTTTGGGGGGGGTTTGATTTACTTTTTATCTGGTTTGGCACACCATTGTGGCCGATGCACCTGTTCCTGTGATGTACTGTTCCATGTTCTGTTCTATCTTCAGCATCTTGAGTTTCCCTTTGACTCCCACTGGCAGATAGACAGGTGACAGTGAGGGGGAATTTCCAAAAGTGAATTGAATTCTGAAACCCCGGTCTATTTCTACTGGGGCAAACACAAAATAGCGTATTAATCACAGCCTCTCCCTGCGAGGGATGGAATGGGAACTCATTCTCTGCTTTGCTTCAGAACTTCAGAACCTCAGAACCAAACATCTGAGCACAGAACAGAAATACTCGCTCAACATCTCAAAAACCCGGACAACCTGATCCCCTGATTCATTTTATCTGGGTGAAAACGTGTGGTATTCCAGGATCCAACCTCAGAGGGTCACAGCCCACACCGAGAGCCTCACACATCTTTTCCACATATCACATTGGGTGTTTCCACATCTCACACTGACAGACTCACGCTACCAATATCCAGCCCCTGGAGACGTCTGCTTCACTGCGGAAGGAGGAACATCCAGCCACATCTGTAAAAGCACCAACGTAGACCGAAGCCCAAACACTACCAGTTCCATATTCCTAGAGCCCCCATCCCAAGATTGTATCTCAAGCACCAACTCTCCCAGGGCTCTTTGCTGCCGGTAATATGCGGCAGTGTCTCAGCTAATCCCAGTTCAATCTTCTTGCTGCGTGGGATCTCGCCCAGTACAGCTGGCTGCCATGTTTCCTGCAGTGTAGCAGAAACAAAATGTAAAATTATAAAGTAGAAAATGCTGGGAACTCAGTTCATCAGACTACATCTCTGAAAGGACAAATGGTGGAAGACCCAGTTTCAGAACTGAGACTGTTCGAGATGCTGCCTATCTGCTGAGCGTTTCCAGTATTTTCTCCTCCTTACTTTGAATTTCCTGCAACTGTAGTATTCTCTCCCTCCTCGTTTTAATGCACAGATAGTAACTGATTGTAAAATATCAACAACACCCTAAACAGTAAATGCCACCCCACCCCAAACCATTTGTTAGTTCTCAGTTCATTCTGACCCTGGTGTAATACATCCCATACAGTCAATGCTCACAGCATCCTTTCCTCCCACTGTCACTCTGTTACATTTGCTCCTGAGGCCACTGTCTCTACGCTGAGAGCCGGTGACCACAGAGCGATAAAAAGTACAACACTTGCTGCAGCTCTGACGGGCCGTTACCCTGGAAACGGAGGAAGTGGCTCACCGAAAATAACCGAAAAAGGAAACAACAAACTCAACATCAGATGCTGTGAGTTTCATTATTACAAAGATTAACACTGCAGCCATTTTGTAACGGGGAAACTAAAATTGTAATGCCTGCTTTTACCCTGCCTCGTGCTGTATTCAATTAGACCTCTGGTAGTTCTTGTTAACAAAGGAAAAAAAAACAACAACAAAAACACACAAAAAAAGAAAAAAATAATAAAACAACAACGAATCCTGGAAAATTAAATGAAGTAAAAGGTGAAAGAGAGCACTTTACAACGATGACATAGGTCAGAAGAAAGTTTGCTGATACTGATCAGTGAGGTATCCTAAAATGACACAGCTAGAACAAACAATAAGAAATTTGGCATATACCGTTTACCCTTGACCAAACTTTATCAATGAGTCACGGAAAGTATCCGATCTGGATACTTCCCACCTTCCTACGGCTGCTGCTCTGCCCATGAGAAGTTGAAACATCAGAGAACTGTGGACACAGCTGAGCACAGCATAGAAACAGGCCGCCCCCACCCCCCATGAACTGTCTCTATATTCCCCGTTGCCTCAGCAAAACAGGAAACATAATCAAAGTTCTCCACAAACCTGGACATTCTCACCTCTCCCCACCCATCCGGTGGAAGATTAAAAGAAAACAGAAACATACCACTGGGCTGAAGGATGGCCTCCATTTTGCTGTGATATCAAATTGAATGTTCCCAGTATGATAGGACACAGCTTAATAAGATGGACTGTCGACCTCACTATCTAACTCCATGTGACCTTGGACCATATGTCCACCTGCACCGCACTTTCTCTGTAACCATAATGATTTGTTACATTCAGTTATTATTTTACCTTCCATCACCTCAATGTTCTGTTGTAATGTATTGATTACTATGGATGGTTCACAAGACAGGTTTTCACTATACCTCGGTACATGACAATAATAAACGATTCCCCACTTTAATTGTGTGGACACATCAGAGAGAATGAGCTTTTCCTCTGGAACATCTGTAGAGAGTTTTCACTAAAGTGTACACACTATTGAGGAACCCACATAGAAATATAGAAACATAGAAAATAAGTGCAGGAGTAGGCCATTCGGCCCTTCGAGCCTGCACCGCCATTCAGTACGATCATGGCTGATCATCCAACTCAGAACCCTGCACCAGCCTTCCCTCCATACCCCCTGATCCCCGTAGCCACAAGGGCCACATCTAACTCCCTCTTAAATATAGCCAATGAACTGGCCTCAACTGTTTCCTGTGGCAGAGAATTCCACAGATTCACCACTCTCTGTGTGAAGAAGTTTTTCCTAATCTCGGTCCTAAAAGGCTTCCCCTTTATCCTCAAACTGTGTCCCCTCGTTCTGGACTTCCCCAACATCGGGAACAATCTTCCTGCATCTCGTCTGTCCAATCCCTGTAGGATTTTATACGTTTCAATAAGATGCCCCCTCAATCTTCTAAATTCCAACGACTATAAGACTAGGCGAACCAGTCTTTCATCATATGAAAGTCCTGTCATACCAGGAATCAATCTGGTGAACCTTCTTTGTACTCCCTCTATGGCAAGGAAGTCTTTCCTCAGAGTAGGGGACCAAAACTGCACACAATACTCCAGGTGTGGTCTCACCAAGGCCTTGTACAACTGCAGTAGTACCTCCCTGCCCCACTATTCGAATCCTCTCGCTATAAAGGCCAGCACACCATTCACCTTTTTCACCGCCTGCTGTACCTGCATGCCCACTTTCAATGACTGGTGTATAATGACACCCAGGTCTCGTTGCACCTCTCCTTTTGCTAATCAGCCACCATTCAGATAATATATATATACACACACACACATAAATGGAATACGCTTAATTCTCACATTAATATGGTCACATACCCGGAAATATCGGCAAGTCGTAACAGGGGAATGGAATCAAGAACAAAATGCCCAGACAGAAAGAGATGACGTCACTGATCTGGATCTCACTACTGGTCTCAATGGGTGAAAGATAAAACTGCTCATACACGTGGGGAAATGCCTCGAACGTGGAGTTACTGCCATTAATCTTCTCTGTCTGCAAAAGCACGACAGGCCGAATGGCCGCTTCCCGTGTACTGACACTATGTAAAACAATTGTCGACCCCAGGCATCGCTGCAGGTGAAGTTTAGATCCGCTACCGGGCCGGGTGATGGACATAAAGATCCCCGGGTACAACTCCACAGATGGGAGTAGTTCCAGCATCCCGCCTCATCCCGCTCCCAGGACTAGAGCAACAGGGGCTGAGCGGAGGCTCATCTCCGGCGGCTCGGTGTGAAGGTCCCACAATCAGGATCGACCCCGGCAAGTTTTGGCCAGCAACCCGGACCGAAACCGCCTGTCCGTGTGACTTAACGATACTCACTACCCATCGTCAGATTTCCCGCTCGGGACCGGCCTCAATACTCACCGATGGGAGCTTCCCCCGCAGACAGTAAATCTTCCCCCGGCTCCCCGCCGACGATCCGCATCAATGCTGAACGGAAAGGAAACCACCGACTATCGAGACTGAGCATGCGCAGTATGAGCTCCGCGTCTCCAGCGCTGTGGTGGGCGGAGAGCGGTGGTGGGGGAGCGGACACAAACCTGCAGATGCTGCAGCTCCGCGGTAAAAGGGATTGGCGAGTCTCTCATGTCAATATTAGAATCAGGTTCAATATCTCCGGCATGTGTCATAAAAATGTGTTGTCTTTACGGCAGCAATACTAAGTAATACATAATAACAGAGAAAAACTGTGAACCACAATAAGGACGTGTGTGTGTGTGTGTGTGTGTGTGTGTACAATTTTTTGAGAAGCACAGATGAATGCAAGAGGTTCAAATCTCCCTTAAATAGGGTCATACATCGGGAAACAGTGGCTGCACTTCAGCAGGTCATAACGGTAAAATGGGCTGAAAAACAAATGCCCACCCACAGTGGGAGGAGGTGACTAATCTGGACGCCACCGCCTTGTCTGAACGGGCGAAAAATGAAAGATGAAAGATGGGTCTAGTCCCTGCATCACCGCCTCATTCCTCCCCCGCCCGTCAGGACGAGAACAACAGGGACTGAGCGGAGGCTCATTTCGGACGGTTCGCTGTGAAGGTCTCACAACCCGGACCGACGCCGGCAGGTTCTGCTCCAGGAAGCGGGGCGAGGCCGCCAATTCGGAGAAGTTAACGGCACTGACTGCCCAACATCAGGCCTCCCCGCTTGGGACCAGCCTCGATACGCACCGATGTGAACTTGATATCTTCACCCCGCAGTCAGCGATCCCTCCCTCGGCTCAGTAAAGCAGAGCGGAGGGCGGGACTTGGGAAAAAAAGCGGTGTGACGAACCAGCAGCAATAGATTACAAATGGAGTCTGGTTTTGATGTTAAAACCACTATCTTTATTAGTAACTACTTATAATATCTTAACTTAAGCAGGATAAACAAAAGTTAACAGTGTTACGTAGGCACATATGTGTGTGGCTTCCAAGGTAACAAACTTGGAAACAAAGCTAGAGTCTTACGAGGGTGAAATATGCAAGTTCGGTTGTCCACGAAGTGAATAATGGGAGAGAGAGAGATATCTGTAATCCCAGGCAAATGCAGAGAGTAGGCGATCACGTCGAATTTCACAGATAAACGGAAGAGCCGTCGTCGAAGATCTTATCCGTTGAATCGATCCAAAGTCCACTCAAATATCTCACCAAAGTGACCTGTCACAGGAATGTCGTCTTCAAGTGGTGACCACATCATATACCCAGGCAAGGGTTAACTTTGAGTGGTCCCACAGGACATCCCCGAACCCACTCCGATGGATTATACGAAGTTTGAGACACGCACATCTGGAGCAAACCTGCCCCGGCAGTTCTTAGTTCCAACTCTTACTCAGACTGCGAAAGTACCTGTTCTTTCTTTCTTTCTTTCTTTCTTTTTCTCTCTCTCTCTCTCTCTCTCTGTCTCTATTTTAATCTGCACAAACTGCGAAAACTTGTGACTGACGTCATAGTCCCGCCTCACTCAGGCGCTCTTAAAGTGACAGTCCACAGTGCGAAACCGCAGGCCCGTCACACCCGCAACTGCTGCACATCTGCGGTAATGTGTGATCACGTGACCGGTGGGAGGGTCTCCCCTGACAATTTCAGAATCTGGTTTAATATCACCGGCAATGTCCTGGAACGTGTGATCTTTACGGCAGCAGTATAATGTAATTCATCATAGCCGAAAAAGGTAAATTTATAGATGTGTGTGTGTGTGTGTGTGTGTGTGTGTGTGTGTGTGTGTGTGTGTGTGTGTGTGTGTGTATTAAATTAAATAAGAGTGCAAAATTTAAATTAAAGCGTAATTAACCGATTCTCCACTGTAGTTGTGTGGAAATATAAGGCAGCCTGGATTGCTGATTTGAGAGTAGAGTTGATGGTGGAGGAGGTGAAGCCCCTTTCTTTAAAAAAGAACAAGCAGGTTTGAGGATCTTGGGTGGGAGGTAGAAACGGGAAGTGCGGAGTGTGGGAACTATAAGGTTGGTAGCAGTGGATGGGAGATCCCTTGAGCAGATAAAGTTGGTGATGGTTCCTACACCCTGCACTTCCCATTTCTACCTCCTACCCGAGATCCACAAACCTGCCTGTCCAGGTAGACCCATTGTCTCAGCTTGCTCCTGCCTCACCGAACTCATTTCTGCATACCTCAATACGGTTTTATCCCTCCCTTGTTCAATCGCTCCCTATGATCATGACACTTCTCACATTCTGAAATTTTTTGATGATTTTAAGTTCCCTGGCCCCCATCACTTTATTTTCACCATGGATGTCCAGTCCCTGTATACCTCCATCCCCCACCAGGAAGGTCTCAAAGCTCTCCGCTTCTGCTTGTATTCCAGACCCAACCAGTTCCCCTCTACCGCCACTCTGCTCTGTCTAGCGGAATTAGTCCTTAATCTTAATAATTTCTCCTTTGGCTCCTCCCACTTGCTCCAAACTAAAGGTGTAGCTATGGGCACCCATATGGGTCCCAGCTATGCCTGCCTTTTTGTTGGCTTTGTGGAACAATCCATGTTCCAAACCTATACTGGTATCCGTCCCCGACTTGTCCTTCGCTGCATTGACGACTGCATTGGCGCTGCTTCCTGCACGCATGCTGAGCTTGTTGACTTCATTAACTTTGCCTCCAACTTTCACCCTAACCTCAAGTTTACATGGTCCATTTCCGACACTACCCTCCCCTTTCTTGATCTTTCTGTCTTATCTCTGGAGACAGCTTATCTACTGATGTCAACTATCAGCCTCCGGACTCTCACAGCTACCTGGACTATTCCTCTTCTCACCCTGTCTCTTGCAAAAATGCCATCCCCTTCTCGCAATTCCTCTGTCTCCGCCGCATCTGCTCTCAGGATGAGGTTTTTCATTCCAGGACCGAGGGAGATGCCCTCTTTTTTACCTGTTTCGACGTGTCAACCCATCGCCTCCTCCCGTGCCAAGATGAGGCCACCCTCAGGTTTTTATAAAGCTGCAACACAACTTCCAGACTTTTGAACTCAAATGTCTCGACTAATAAAGACAACCATGCCATTTGGCTTCTTAACCACTCGATCAATCTGTGCAGTCATTTTCAGGGAGAGATGAATGTGGACTCTAAGATCCCTCTGATTATCATCACTGTTCAGCATCTTGCATTTAACAGTGTCCTGTCTCTTTACATTTGGCCAACCGAGCTGTCAGGATGATCGTCACTAATCAAATCTCACTGAGTTTTCTCAGGTCCTGTTGAATTTGACAAGTGCACAAGTACGGGAAGTTACAGGGACAGAGAAACACTGACTTGTAGCAACATCACAGGTAAGCACATTCTGATAACACACGGAAAACAAATTATACGATTCTCTGTCAGTAACAATATAGAAATATATTTTACGTCACCATGCTAACAGGACCAGAACAACAGGGACTGGACGGCGGCTCATCTGAGACGGTTCGGTGTGAAGGTCTCACAACCCGGACCGACCCCGGCAGATTCCGTCAAGGAAGCGAGGCGAGGCCGCCAGTTTGGGAAAGTTCATCCCCTCCCGCTTCAGGTTTCACCGATCACCTTGTGTTTCTCTCTCCCTTCCCCCCCCCCCCCCCGCCTTTTATCCTCCTGTCCTGCCGAAGGGTTTCGGCCGGTAACGCGACTGTACACTTTTCCTGGGTGCTGCCGGGCCTGCTGAGTTCCTCCAGCACTTTGCGGAAGTTGCTCGCATTGCCAGCATCTGCCGATTTTCCTCTTGTTTGAGTTCGGGAAAGTTAAAGGGTCTCACTGCCCAACATCAGACCTCCCTGCTCGGGACCGGCTTCAATACTCACCGAATGGAAATTGTCGGTGTTGCCCCGCAGAGAATAATCCGTTCCCGGAACCCGAACCCGATCCCACCGCCGACTCACTTCAACAAAGGACGGAAAACAACACCGCCCTGCCCGTACTGAGCATGCGCGATGTCGTCTGCGCGTCATCAGCGCGGTGGGCGGGGCCTCGGAACCAAACCTGCGGCTCTCTCCGCCAGAGAAAGTAGGATCTCCCAGTGGCCAAACATTTTACTTCCACATCCCATTCTGACATGTCTATCCACCGCCTCCTCCAGTGTAAAGACGAAGCCACACTTAGGAACAACACCTAATATTCCGTCTGGGTAGCCTCCAACCTGATGGCATGAACATCGACTTCTCTAACTTCCGCTAGGCCCCACCCTCGTACCCCATCCATTATTTATTTATATACACACATTCTTTCTCTCACTCTCCTTTTTCTCCCTCTGTCCCTCTGAATATACCCCTTGCCCATCCTCTGGGTCCCCCCGCCCCCGTCTTTCTCCCTGGGACTCCTGTCCCATGATCCTCTCATATCCCCTTTGCCAATCACCTGTCCAGCTCTTGGCTCCATCCCTCCCCCTCCTGTCTTCTCCTATCATTTTGGATCTCCCCCCTCCCCCCTCCCTCTCCCTCTCCCTCTCCCTCTCAAATCTCTTATTAGCTCTTCTTTCAGTTAGTCCTGATGAAGGGTCTCGGCCTGAAACGTCGACTGTACCTCTTCCTAAAGATGCTGCCTGGCCTGCTGTGTTCACCAGCGACTGTGATGTGTGTTGCTTGAATTTCCAGCATCTGCAGATTTCCTCGTGTTTGCAGCTGCCGCATCTCTGCGGCAAAACGGGATCACGTGACGGGAGAAGGGTCTCCCACGTGACCCGGTGACGTCTCCTCGCCCCTCACACGCTGCCCGACGCGTTTCCCACTTTATTTCATTATTTCCCGTATTATTTCAGCAACATTTTTAATTTTTCCCTCCATATCTTCCCTGTCCCTTCCTCTCCACCCCCCCCCGGGTCACAGAGTTCTATGTTTATTAACACTAGTTTCTATTCACATTCCTCCGATCACTGAGTCTTCACCGCCCTCTGTGGTGGGGATTTACAGACATTCACCACCCTCGGAGTGGAGACATTTCCCCTCATCTCAGTCCCGGACAGTCCACCCCCTTTTTCAGAGACTGGGATCCCTGGTTCAGCCGGTAATGATGTTGTGCATTTCAATGTGTTCACCTCTCAGTCCTCGATTCTCTAAATGAAAGGGTTATCACATTTGATCTTTCTTCATATGATGACCCCACCACATCAGGGCTCAGTCTGGTGAATCTTCATTGCACTCTCCATAACAAATACTCTCTAACCTCTTTGTTAATCCTCTATGGAATTAATTTCCATCTTCTGCAGCCCCGTGTTGCCCCAACCACTCACCTCCCACCCCCGTCACTATTTCCACCTTCCCACCTCCCCCTCACCTGGACCCACCTCTCACTCCCCAGCTCTTGCCCCATCCCCACCCCTCACCTCTTTTCTCGGACTATTTCCCGTCCACTCTCAGTCCAGAGGGAGGGTCTCGGCCCGAAATGTTGACGGTCCATTTCCCTCCACAGATGCTGCCCGACCCACTGAGTTCCTCCGGCAGTTTGTTCTTTGGTCTGTGTGACCCGTGTTAGTGTGGGGAGCGGGATTTTACACCATATTCCCGGTACAGTCTCAACAAAACACAAATAATTGTCACTTTGCCCGGACCATTGGCCCCGCTTGCAGGGCAACAGTCTGCCGGTGTTTGCCCCCCAATGTGGTGAATCGCCACCACCGTGGGCTCAGACATTTCCACAGATGAGCCCCTCCTGTCCCCACCGGGACAAACATCCTGTCCGCCCCCTCTCTCACCGTCTTCATCCTCTCCCTCCCCGGGGAACCGGCATCAAACCGACGGGCCGAGCGGTCTCCTCCTACCTCTCAGCGACACATCAGACTCCGGCCGCAGGAGACGCTTCACAAACGCCCCAACTTCCCTCGGAGGGAAATGGAAATAAATCAGAAAGCGGACATTTACTTTGACGGTTGTCCCGCCGTGACGGAAAGTTCGGGAGACGGTGTCAGCGGGGGTAACGCCCTCTCGGCTGGTCCGCCTCCGCTATTGGCTGGAAGCAGTGATTGACATCGCTTCGTACCAATGGGAATAGCGCAGCGCGTGACTCCTCTGTAGACAGCGGTGGGGGAGGGGCTGGTCACGTGATTCGTAGCCCAGCCGTTAAACCGACCAAGCTCGAGCTCACCAGCGCGCGGGGCACAAAAGGCCCCGGATGATCGGTTGAGGTGAGAAGGGGTCTCCGGGTTGGGGGTCTCACCGGGCGGCGTTTTCAACACCGACTTCGGGTAGTTGCTGTGACTCCGGACTCCGTGACCCGCAATCCCGGGACAGTCCTGCTCTCTTCCCTCTCTCTCAGCCCCACCATCCGTACACGGGCCCCGGGGAGCTTCCGGCTGATGAGGGAATGGGAACCGATGGGTCTCTCAGACAGAGCTGAGCTCCAGCTGTCTAAATGCAAGGATCGGGAACCCGGAGAAAGGGAACAAAATCTTTTACATCAGCTGTTGTGAAAATCACCTTTGTTCTGCCTCCAGTCACAAACAAGAGAAAATCTGCAGATGCTGGAAATCCGAGCAACACACACAAATTGCTGGAGGAACTCAGCATTAGTACTCTTTTCCATAGATGCTGCCTGGCCTGCTGAGTTCCCCCAGCATTTTGTGTCTGTTGCTGGTTCTACCCCCTCTTGTTCTGGACTTTTCTACCCGTGAGAACATGTTTTGTCCCACTCTCTCTGGGTACATAATGATATCAAACACCTTTGCCCTGGGCAACAAGTAGCTTTCACATCACAAATGTGCCAGACTCCAATGAGACAGACTACTGCCCTTCCCTTCATATTCATTGGCATTGCCATCACTGAGTTCACCACCATCAGTCACCTGGGGGAGGGTTCAGGGGAAATATTTATGTACAATACAGAAACTGGTGTTACCTGTGTGTATTGTGATGATGCAAAAGTTGCTGGAGAATTTACAAGTGGGACGAAGTGGAGTGATATTTGGAATTCTGACTTTTTAAAGTGTCATTTAGCAAGAGAAACACATATGGACAATGTGCAAAAGTTCTGGTGAAAAAATCCTTCATTAACTGTTTCAGGCCTGCTACATAGGTTGTGTGAGAGTGCAGATGAACTTAAACAAACCCAGAGGAGATCAAAGTTCTTACTGACAGTGATATGCCAGCTGTTAAAATAAATACCTCTCTATATAAAATTCACTGTGCACATGTTGTCACTGGGTTAAAAAAATGTACAGTACAAGATTTATGTGCACACTGGTCATTACAAATTAGAGGGGACATTGGTGGGAAGGTGGGGAGACCTCCAGTGTCCCTGATACCCTCACCTACAAGATGTGCATCCAGCTGCAGCTTGTAACCCTGCACTTTAAGGGGTTGGAACTTGAAATGGATGATTTCCAGATCATCCAGGAGTTGGAGAGTGTGATAGATATGACATGAAGAGAGGTGAGTTACACCCAAGGTGCAGGACACAGGAAACTGGGTGAGAGTCAGGAAGGGGAATGAGGTTAAATAGCCATCGCAGAGTACTCTTGTGTCCATCCCGCACAACAACAGGTGGACCACTTTAGAAACTGTTGGGGGAACAGAACAAGAGGGGATGAATATCCTAGTGGTAAGGCTCGCTAGTGCTAGTGTGGGGAGAGGGTGATGTGGTTAAAATAAGTTGTAGGGGGAATGGGAGCCAGAATGACAGAACAGATGGGGAGGGTGAACGAATTGTATTGACTTTATTACATACATCCTTCACATACATAAGGAGTAGAAATCTTTATGTTACATCTCTGTCTGAATGTGCAATGTGTAATTTATGGTCATTTATAATAAATAGTTTGTACATATGGCAGTCAATATAACATAGAAATGCAATTGTATCAGCATGAATTAATCAGTCTGATGGCCTGGTAGAAGATGATGTCCCGGAGCCTGTTGGTCCTTTTGCTGTGGTACCGTTTCCTGGATGGTAGCAGCAGGAACAGGTTGTGGTGAATTGGGTTGCCAATATCCTTTGGGCCCTTTTTCACACAGAGGGTTATCGTTCTGTGGATTGCTCTGCCTCAGAAGGCAGTGGAGACCAATTCTCTGGATTCTTTCAAAAAAGAGTTGGATCGTGCTCTTAAAGATAGCGGAGTGAAGGGATATGGGAGGAAGGCAGGAAACGGGTACTGATTGCGGATGATCAGCCATGATCACAGTGAATGGTGGTGCTGGCTTGAAGGGCTGAATGGCCTACTCCTGCACCTATTGTCTATTGTCTACACACCTGTCTCTGTAAATGTCCTGAATAGTGGGGAGTTCACATCTACAGATGTGCTGGGCTGTCTGCACCACTCTCTGCAGGTTCCTGCGATTAAGGGAAGTACAGTTCCCATACCAGGCAGTGATGCAGCCAGTCAGGATGCTCTCAGTTGTGTTCCAGTAGAAAGTTCTTAGGATTTGGGGCTCCATCCCAAACTTCTTCAACTGTCTGAGGTGAAAGAGGCGCTGTTGTGCTTTTTTCACAACACAGCCGGTATGTACAGACCATGTGAGGTCCTCGGTGATGTTTATGCCAAGGATCTTAAAGCAGTTCACCGTCTCAACCCCAGATCCATTGATGTCATTCGGGGTTAGCCTGTCTCCATTCCTCCTGTCGTCCACAATCAGCTCCTTTGTTTTTTTTAGATTAGATTGGATTCAACTTTCATCAAAGTTGTTGGTGAACACAGCAGGCCAGGCAGCATCTGTAGGAAGAGGGGCAGTCGACATTTCAGGCCGAGACCCTTCGTCAGGACTAGTCTTCCTGAAGATGCTACCTGGCCTGTTGCGTTCACCAGCAACTTTGATGTGTGTTGCTTGAATTTCCAGCATCTGCAGAATTCCTGTTGTTTGGATTGAACTTTATCGTCATTGTGCCGAGTACAGATACAAAGCCAATGAAATGCAGTTAGCATCTGACCAGAAATGCAAAGAATAGTGTTATTTACAAAATAACTGAGAATAAAAAGTAAGTACTACAGCACACAAATATAAAAGTACTGAGACAGTACAATACGGGTGCAGTACTGCTTAGTGCTGTGATGTGAGGTTCAGCAGGGTCACAGCCTCAGGGAAGAAGCTCTTCCTGTGCTTGCTGGTGCGGGAGTGGAGGCTCCTGTAGTGCCTACCGGATGGGAGGAGAGTAAAAGTTCCATGGTTAGGGTGAGATGCATCCTTGATAATGTGTTTCGCCCTTCCCAGGCAATGTTTATGGTAGATGTTCTCAATGGTGGGCAATTGGGTGCCGATAATCCGCTGGGCAGTTTTCACCACACGGTGGAGCGCTTTGTGGTCCGAAATGGGACAATTGCCATACAACACTGAGATGCAGTTGGTGAGTATGCTCTCAATGGTACAGTGGTAAAAGTTTGTCATATCCTGGGACAGAGGAGAGCTTTATTGATGCTCCGCAGGAAGTAAAGGCGCTGTTGCGACTTTTTGATCAGGATGGAAGAGCTCAGGGACCAGGTGAGATCCTCGAAAATGTGGACACCAAGGAATTTGAAGCTTGATACACGCTCCACTACAGTTCCGTTGATGTAGATTGGGAGTGTGGCTCCTAGCATGCCTTAAGTCCACAATGATCTTGGTCTTCTGGGTGTTAAGGGCCAGATTGTCGTTGGTACACCACGCGGCCAGGTGCTGGACCTCGTCCCTGTAGGCCGTCTCATCATCCCCTCTGATTAGGCCAACCACCATGGTGTCATCTGCGAACTTGATTATGGAGTTAGAACCATGTACAGGAATGCAGTCATAGGTGAAAAGGGAGTACAGAAGAGGGCTCAGCACACAGCCTTGAAGCACGCCGGTGTTCAGGGTGAGAGTGGAGGAGGAGAGGTTATCTAACTGATTGGGGTCTGTTAGTCAGAAAGTCCAAGGTCCAATTGTAGATGGATGAGCTGATAGCAAGCTGGCCAAGTTTGGTGATCAGCTTGAAGGGGCTTACAGAATTGAATGCTGAACTAAAGTCAATGAACCTCATTCTGACGTAAGAGTTGGGGTTGTCCAGGTGGGTCAGGGCAGAGTGAAGTGCCGTGGAGATGGTGTCCTCTGTTGACATGTTGGTGCGATAGGCAGATTGATGGGGGTCCAGGATAGTGGGCAGACAGGATTTCAGATGTGATAGAACCAGTCTCTCAAAGCACTTTGCAATGATGGGGGTGAGTGCAACTGGGCGGAAATCATTCAGGCTCGTGGCAGTGGAATGCTTCGGCACTGGCACGATGGTGGTGATCTTGAAGCTTGTGGGGGACAACACCCTGGGCCAGGGACAGATTAAAAATGTCCATGAAGTCCCCGGCCAACTGCCCTGCACAGACTCTGACCACACGGCCAGGTATTCCATCCGGACCAGCTGCCTTCCGTACATTCACCCTGCTCAGGGTGGCACAAACATCAGAGGTGGAAAGTGAGAGAGACAGTTCACCAGGTGGGAGATCCGCTTTGAGGGTGACCTCCTTGTTCCCTCGATCAAAGCAAGTGTAGAAGTAATTGAGCTCATCAGGGAGGGTAGCAGAGCTGGAAGGGGGCACAGTACTAGGAGGTTTGAAGTCTGTAATGACCTGTATGCTATGCCACATGGGCCGGGGGTCAGAGGAGTTGAAATGCTCCTCGATTCTCTGTTTGTAAATGTGTTTAGCCTGAGAGATTTCCCTCCTCAGGTTAGCCCTGGCTGAGCTGTAAGCCTCCCGGTCTCCAGACCTGAAGGCTGAATCTCTGGCTTTGAGCAGGAGGTGAACCTCTCTGTTCATCCATGGTTTCTGACTGGGGAAAACTTTGTTTTAGTGATGTCTCTCTATCTACACACTTGTTGATGTGCTCAAGGACAGAGTTGGTGTATAAATCAATGTTAATCTGAGAGTCTATGGTGGCATGGGCAGCAAACACGCTCCAGTCTGTGTGCTGGAATTGGTGCTGAAGAGCAGAGTCAGCCCCCTCCAGCCAGATCTTAATAGTCTTCATTGTGGGTTTCACACGTTTAATGACTGGGCTATACTTGGGAAGCAGAAACAATGAAAGATGGTCAGATTGTCCCAGGTGGGGGAGGGTAGTGAGTTTGTAAGCGTCAGCCACATTTGTGTAGATATGATCTAAGGTTTTATTCCACGTGGTGGTGCATAATACATTTTGGTAAAATCTTGGAAGCACGGTACGTAGGTTACAATGATTAAAGTCCCCAGCGACAGTCAAAGCTCCATCTGGATGCAATGTCTGCAGCTTGCTAATAGCAGCACTGAGGTCTTTCATGGCTACTTTAGCATTAGCATCCAGTGGAACATAAACTGCGACAGCAATGATGCATGTTTTGTGACAATGAGGGGAGGTTGTTTTCTTGACACCAGTCAGATGTTGTTCAGACACCAGATACAGTCAGCAATCAAATGGTTGAGCCTGGAGCCTTCTCCTCCCCACCCTCCCGCCACCTTCTTTATGGGGTCTCTGCCCCTACCCTCTTCAGTCCTGATGAAGGGTCATGGCCCGAAATGTTAACTGATCATTTCCACGGATGCTGCCCGACCTGCTGAGTACCTCCAGCGTGTTGTGAATGGTGCGATGAATGTGCTGAGCTGTGTATATCACAATGCAAGAAGCATCGCAGGAAAGCCAGATGAGCTCAGGACAGGGAATTCTGATATTGTAGCCATTATTGGGGACTTGGTTGCACCCAACAATCCAAGGGATTTAGAGGAACAAATTTGTAGAGAGATTGCAGACCATGCCAAGAAACAAAAGTTGATTCAGTAAGTGATTTTAACTTTCCATGTATTGACTGGGACTCCCATACTGTAAGAGGACTAGATGGGGTATAGTTTGTCAAATGTGCCCTTAATCAGTACATAAAATTTCTGATGTAGAAGTGTGCAATAGGCTGATGATCCAGGGCTGGTGACAGAAATTAGTGATCATAATGCCATGAGATTCAAAGTAAATATGGAAAAAAGGGAGGTCTGGACCATGGGTTGAGACTCTAAATTGGAGAAAGGTCAATTTTGATGGTATCAGAAAGGATCTGACAAGTGTGGTTTGGGACAGGCTGTTTTCTGGTAAAGGAGTACTCGGTACGTGGGAGGCCTTCAGAAGTGAAATTTTGAAGGTGTAGAGTTTGTATGTGCCTGCATAATAAAAGTTGAAAGTTAACTGGTGCAGGGAACCTTGGTTTTCAAGAGATATTGAGGCCCCGGATATTTTGTTCCTCTAAATGCCTCAGACTGTTGGGCACTACCAAGACTCACTAATGACTACAATATAATAATTCCACGCCCTGAGCTCATCGGACTTTTTTTTTTAGTCGTCTTCTGTTGGTTTCTAAAAGCTTCCCAATCGTTTTCACTCTTTTGTTTACCCTCTCTTTGGCTTTTATGTTGGCTTTGGCTTCTCATTTCAACCACAGTTGTGTCCTCCTGCCTTTCCAATGTTTCCACATCTTTCGGATGTATCGATCACTGAGCTCCCAAATTGCTCCCAGAAACTCCAGCCATCGCTGCTCCGTTGTCACTCCCAACTTTTCCCTTCCAAACAAGTTTGGCCAGCTTCTGTGTCATAGAAACATGGAGAAGTTCAGTATAGAAACAGGCTATTTAGCCCATCTGGTCAATGCTGAAAAAACATTTAAGCTGTCTAACGCAAGGGTCCCCAACCTTTTTTGCACTGCGGACCGGTTTAATATTGACAATATTCTTGTGGAGCGGCCGACCCGGTGGGGTGGCGGTGGTGGGTAGGGTTGCCAACGGACAAGAGTAGCAGTCAAATACGTTGCGTTTACCCAGAGAAAGACAACAATGACCATGAAGCCTTGCGCGGGCACCAGTGCGCATGCGCGTCGTGACCTGCCGATTTTTCCTGCAAATCCTTTTTCGTGATTCTGTCGGAGTGTCAGGAGTGGGGGGGGGGGGGGCGGTGTTAATCATGACTGGAATATACGTAATAAATGGCTAATACACCCAATTTCATTTCTAAAAGGGTTTATCTAACGAATTTAATATTAAACACACAGCACATATTTTCCTCGCATGAATATAGTGATAAGTCAATTATCAGAGGAGCTTGAAGTAAGTGATGAATGAACTTCCAGTAGAAGTGGCAGAAGCAGGTTCGATATTATCATTTAAAGGAAAATTGGATAGCTATATGGACAGGAAAGGAATGGAGGGTTATGAGCTGAGTACACATCGGCGGGACTAGGTGAGAGTAGCATTCGGCACGGACTAGTAGGGCAGAGATGGCCTGTTTCCGTGCTGTAATTGTTATATGGTTATATAAGTAAGTCAATAGCATCATGACATTTTAAGTAACATTTGGATTTTAAACACACAGCACATATTTTCCCCGTATGAATATATAAGATCATTGGAACACACCAATATCGCTGAATCAGTGGGAGCCCTGGGCTTGTTTCCCTCCAACAACACGGTCCTATCGAGGGATGATGGGAGACAGCGATACTCGAAGTGAGTTCCTGTCCAGTCTATTCCGCAATTTAGTTTTCGTTGCATTCATTGGAGAAAACTCCGCTTCGCAGAGATATGTTGGAAATGGAAGCAACGTTTTCAGTGCTTTCGTGGCTATCTCAGGATATTTAGCCTTGACTTTGATCCAGAATGCCGACAGAGATGTTATTTCAAACATACTTCTCAGCCCGCCGTCATTTGCAAGCTCGAGGAGTTGATCTCCTTCCCGCGCTGACACAGATGACGCGCGGGTCATGACCTCACATGTGTAATGGCTGATCAGTGGCCGTGACGGGGAATGAGAAAAGGTGCAGCTGACTCATATCGCCAAATCATATTGTTTCCTTGTGGCCCGGGAGCACATGCTTTGCGACCCGGTGGTTGGGGACCGCTGGTCTAATGCAACTACCTGCACCGAGACCATCGCCCTCCATACCCCTATCATCCAGGCTCCCATCCAAACTTCTTTGAAATGGTGAAACCGAGTTCATATTCACCACTTGTGCTGACATCTCAATCCACACTCTCACGACCACTGCAGGAAAGAGCTTTTCCAAATATTCCCATTAAATTTTCACCTTCCCCACTTAACCATGACCTCTGGCCATCCCACGCAACCTCAGTGGAAAAAGCTGCTCGCATTTACCCTATCTATACCCTCATAATTTTGTATATTTCTAACAAATCCTCAAAGCAATGTATAATTTCCTTGTTTATGTTTAGAGCCTTTTTTAGATGTATAAGATGATGAGGGGCATTAATCGTGTGGAGAGCCAGAGGTTTTTTTCCCAGGGCTGAAATGGCTAACACGAGGGGGCATAGTTTTAAGGAGCTTGGAAATAGATACTGAGGGGATGTCAGGGGTAAGTTTTTCACACAGAGTGGTGGGTGCATGGAATGCACTGCCGGCTATTTGTGTGTGAGTGTTTCAGTTACTGTGGGGCCAGGAACCTATGCAGCTCAGTGGGAACAGGGAATAATACCAATGGAGAGAGTCAAACTGAGCCAGGTCACAGATTGGAGATGGCAGAAATGCCCCATTCTTATAAAAAAAGGAAGAGCATCAGAGAATTTGATGGTCATTCCAGATACCAGCACTGTGCCCAGTTAGAAGGTGATTTCTCTCTCCAACTTGGGTTGAACCTCACTGTAACGGTGTGATGCCAGATCACACCTTGGCAACTCAAGTGATCTCATCTGAAATGTTGTCCTTCACTCATTGATTGATTTTGTAAATCTTTTTACAGATTAAAAATGACAAGGAATTTGTCTACGGGAATCTCGAACACAACACGCCAGTTTTGCTGTCTTTGTCCAGATATTTAAGAAGTGGAGCAATGATTCACTCGATCATCCTTCCTGCTCAGACTGTGGGGAGAGATTCATTTGATCATCTGACCGACTGACGTGCCTGTCATCTTACACAGGGGAGAGGCTATTCACCTGCTCAGACAGTGGGAATGGATTCACTCCATCATCTCAACTGAAGGTACATCAGCAAGTTTACACTGAGACAAGCCCATTCACCTGTTCTATGTGTGAGACGGGATTCAGTCGGTCATCCCACCTGTGGATACACCAGTCTGTTCACACTGAGCAGAGGCTGGTCATCTGCTGAATTTGTGGGGAAGGATTCACGCGGTTATCTGACCTAATGGCTCACCAGCGAGTTCACACCAGGGAGCGGCCGTTCACCTGCTCAGACTGCGGGAAGGGATTCACTCAGTCATCTAACCTGAAGGTACATCAGAGAGTTCACACTGGGGAGAGGCCATTCACCTGCTCGGACTGTGGGAAGGGATTCGCTCGATCATCCCAACTGAAGGTACATCAGCGAATTCACACTGGGGAGAGGCCATTCACCTGCTCAGACTGTGGGAAGGGATTCACACAGTTAGCTAACCTACAAGCACATCAGCGAGTTCACACTGGGGAGAGGCCGTTCACCTGCTCAGACTGTGGGAAGGGATTTGCTCGATCATCTGATCTACAGATACATCAGCGAGTTCACACTGGGGAGAGGCCGTTCACCTGCTCAGACTGTGGGAAGGGATTCACTTCGTCATCTCAACTGAAGGAACATCAGAGAGTTCACACTGGGGAGAGGCCGTTCACCTGCTCAGACTGTGGGAACGGATTCACTTCGTCATCTCAACTGACGGTGCATCAGAGACTTCACACGGGGGAGAGACCGTTCACCTGCTCAGACTGTGGGAAGGGATTCACTCGATCACCTGATCTGCAGATACATCAGCGAGTTCACACTGGGGAGAGGCCATTCACCTGCTCAGTCTGTAGGAAGGGATTTACTCAGTCATCTCATCTGCAGATACATCAGCGAGTTCACACAGGGCAGAGGCCGTTCACCTGCTCAGACTGTGGGAAGGGATTCACACAGTCAGCTCACCTACAAGAACACCAGTCAGTTCACACTGGGGAGTGGCCATTCACCTGCTCAGTCTGTGGGAAGGGATTCACTTCCTCATCTAAACTGAAGGTACATCAGCGAGTTCACACTGGGGAGAGGCCATTCACCTGCTCAGTCTGTGGGAAGGGATTCAATTTATCATCTCATCTGAAGGTACATCAGCGAGTTCACACTGGAGAGAGGCCGTTCACCTGCACAGACTGTGGGAAGGGATTCACTCAGTCATCTGACCTACTGAAACACCAGCGATTTCACACTGGGGAGAGGCCGTTCACCTGCTCAGTCTGTGGGAAGGGATTCACTCGATCATCTGATCTACAGAGACACCAGCAAGTTCACACTGGGGAGAGGCCGTTCACCTGCTCAGACTGTGGGAAGGGATTCACTCAGTCATCCCAATTGAAGGTGCATCGGAGAGTTCACACTGGGGAGAGGCCGTTCACCTGCTCAGACTGTGGGAAGGGATTCACTCAGGCATCTCACCTACGGAGACACCAGTCAGTTCACACTGCATAGCGGCCATTCGCCTGCTCAGTCTGTGGGAAGGGATTCACTCGATCACCTGATCTGCAGATACATCAGTGAGTTCACACTGGGGAGAGGCCATTCACCTGCTCAGTCTGTGGGAAGGGATTCACACGGTTAGCTAGCCTACAAGCACACCAGTCAGTTCACACTGGGGAGAGGCCGTTCACCTGCTCAGTCTGAGAAGGAAGTCACTCAGTTGTCCAACCTGCAGAGACACCCGCAAGTTCATATAACCATATAACAATTACAGCACGGAAATAGGCCATCTTGGCCCTTCTAGTCCATGCTGAACGCTTACTCTCACTTAGTCACATCTACCTGCCTCTACCCTCCGTTCCTTTCCTGTCCATATACCGATCGAATTTTTTTTAAATGACAAAATCGAACCCGCCTCTACCACTTCTACTGGAAGCTCGTTCCACACAGCTACCACTCTCCGAGTAAAGAAGTTCCCCCTCGTGTTACCCCTGAACTTTTGCCCCTTAACTCTCAACTAATGTCCAGTTGTTTGAATCTCCCCTACTCCCAAAGGAAAAAGCCTATCCACGTCAAGTCTATCTATCCCCTTCATAATTTTAAATACCTCTATCAAGTCCCCCCTCAACCTTCTACGCTCCAAAGAATAAAGATCTAACTTGTTCAACCTTTCTCTGTAACTCAGGTGCTGAAACCCAGGTAACATTCTAGTAAATCTCCTCTGTATTCTCTCTATTTTGTTGACATCTTTCCTGTAACTCAGTGACCAGAGCTGTACACAATACTCCAAATTTGGCCTTACCAATGCCTTGTACAATTTTAACATTACATCCCAACTCCTATACTCAATGCTCTGATTTATAAAGGTCAGCAAACCAAAAGCTTTCTTCACCACCCTATCCACATGAGATTCCACCTTCAGAGAACTAAGCACCATCATTCCTAAACATGAGGAATTCTGCAGATGCTGGAAATTCAAGCAACACACATCAAAGTTGCTGGTGAACGCAGCAGGCCAGGCAGCATCTCTAGGAAGAAGTACAGTCGACGTTTCATGGGTATGGTGAATTTCTACCACTGTTTCCTCTCCTCAGCAGCCCGAATCATGCGCCCCCTGTTCACCCTGATGTCGGGTAAGGGCAAGGACATTACCTGGGATAAAGAGGCCGCAGCCGCTTTTGTTAAAACCAAAGAAGCCTTAGCAAACGCCGCGATGCTAGTGCACCGCAGAATGGGCGTTCCTACTGCCCTCACGGTGGACGCATCCAACACAGCAGTTGGTGGAGTGCTGGAACAACTCATCGAGAGTCGCTGGCAACCCCTGGCATTCTTCAGCAAACACCTACGACCACCCGAACTCAAATACAGTGCTTTCAACCGGGAGCTATTGACACTATACCTGGCAATCCGGCATTTCAGATATTTCTTAGAAGGTAGGCCCTTCACTGCGTTCACAGGCCACAAACCGCTTACCTTTGCGTTCACTAAGGTGTCCGACCCCTGGTCTTCCCACCAGCAGCAACATCTGTCCTACATCTCCGAATATACGACGGACATCCGGCATGTCCGGGAAAGGACAACATTGTGGCGGACGCACTATCCAGACCTACCATACAGGCCCTGTCCCAGGGGGTGGACTATGCAGCGCTGGCAGAGGCACAGCAGGCAGACGCTGAGATCCCCAGTTACAGGACTGCAGTCTCCGGTTTACAGCTCCAAGACCTCCCCGTAGGCCCAGGTGAGAGGACCCTACTGTGTTACGTAGCTACCGGCCAACCCCGCCCCATCGTCCCAGCAGCCTGGCGCCGGCAGGTTTCCGAATCCATTCACAACTTAGCGCATCCCTCCATCAGGACAACCGTCCGGCTGGTCGCCAACAGGTTCGTGTGGCATGGACTGCGTAAACAGGTCAGTGAATGGGCCAAAATGTGCATGCAGTGCCAAACGGCCAAGGTGCAGCGGCACACCAAGGCTCCGCTGCAGCGGTTCGAACCCACCCACCGGAGGTTCGACCACATCCATGTGGATATCGTGGGGCCCCTGCCAGTATCACGAGGAGCGCGGTACCTCCTAATTATGATAGACTGGTTCACGAGATGGCCAGAGGCAGTCCCGCTCACCGACACCACCTCCGAATCCTGCGCCCGAGCACTGATCGCAACCTGGGTAGCCCGCTTCGGGGTACCTGCCCACATTACCTCCGACAGGGGAGCCCAGTTCACCTCCAGCCTGTGGTCGGCTATGGCCAGCCTTTTAGGATCGCAGCTACACCACACAAATACCTTCCACCATCACCTGAAGTCGGCTCTCATGGCCGGCCTGGAGGGGCCTAACTGGGTGGATGAACTTCCCTGGGTCCTGCTCGGAATTCGCTCGGCGCCCAAGGAGGATCTGCACACCTCGTCGGCCAAGTTGGTGTACGGCGCACCCCTGGTCGTCCCAGGAGAGTTCATACCAGCCCCAAGGGGGCAAGAGGAAGAACCCACAGCAGTCCTGGTCTGACTACGGGAGCGTCTCAGTAACCTGGCCCCCATACCCACTTCACAGCACGGACAGAGCCCGACCTGCGTACCCAAAGACCTGCAGAACTGTAAGTTTCTTTTTGTACGATGGGGCGGACTCCGGGCACCGCTACAGCGGCCCTACGAGGGGCCGTTTAAGGTGATCAGGAACAACGGGTCCACGTTCATGCTGGACATTGGGGGGAGAGAGGAGGTTTTCACGGTGGACCGACTCAAACCGGCCCATGTGGACTTGGCGCAGCTGGTCCAGGCTCAGGCACCGCGGCGCAGGGGCAGACCTCCCAAACAGAGGCCAATCCAGACTGTGGACATTGGGGGAGGTATCGCCGGTTCTGGGGGCGGGGGGTGGTTACGTGGTGACCCACTTTCTAGCACACACGAACCGGCGCGCGCTGGCAGAGAGGCCGGCCCCAAAAAGGGCGCCAGGCCATCTTCAGCAGCAGGGGGGAAATCCCGTGCGCGTTAAGGGTCTGTGATTATGCATTCCCCACAGCAGTCCCACCCAGGGAGGGCGGGAACAGGAAGGCTTTAAAGCAGGCCGCGAAGTTTGAATAAATCTCTTTTATCACAACCCTAACTCACCGACTACGTGTGGTTATTTTTAGCGCTGTGTGTAGCACACAGCTACAATATAATATTTTCAAGTCTGCGAGCCAATACTTTGGATAAAATTTTAGTATCGAAATTGAGTAAAGAGATTGGTCTATACAAAGAACATACAGTAAGATTCTTATTCTTTTTGAGAATGAGCGAAATGGAAGCTTCGTAAGAAGACTGCGGTAGTCTCCCTGCCTTAAAGGAATCTGTAAGGGTAGAACATAAGTGTGGTATAAGCAAGGAGGAAAAAGCCTTATAAAACTCTCCAGAGAATCCAGCGGATCCTGGGGATTTCCCAGAATGCAATTCTCAAATAGCCTGAGCACTTTCCTCCTGGGAAATAGGTTGATCCAATTGCCTACAATCATCTAATGAAAGATTTGGGATATTTAATTGATCTAAAAATTATTCATTGCAATATTATCATTAACAGAGTCAGAACTATACAATTTAGAATAAAATTCCCTAAAAGTGTCATTAATTTCAAGGTGGTCAGTTGTCATGTCCCCATTAATTTTATGTATTTCTTTAATTTGCCGATTGGCTGAAAATGGCTTCAATTGATTAGCCAGTAGCTTACCAGTTTTATCTTCGTAAATATAAAGTTGACTGAGAGAAGGCGGTGGCGTGACGAAGCGCACAGCGGCCACTCCAGCGATGAATATTGTTATTTGTCAAGTAGGATGCTGTGCACAATACTGATTTGACGGAGACAGATGTGAGAAGCACGGAGGAACATCTGGTGAAACTTCTGAAATGCCTGTTTCGCTGCCGCTGCTACTGTGCGATCCAGAATCTCCGCAGGGGAAGGCCCCGAATCCTTGGCTTTGCCTGTTGCTTGGCGGCCGGGACCAGGGTCAAAGCACTCAGCAGAGATGGTGCTGGATGTCGGAGGGCTGGTCGGAGGCTCGACCTTTTCGGATGGACTCAGAGTCGGCTGTGGTCGGGTGCTTCCAGGGTGCTACATCGGCAAGTTTGCGGCGCTGGAAGTTCATGGCAGGGAGAGTTTCTTCCTTCTACCGTCTGTGTGAAATGATGGGGCTATCGGGACTTTGAGACTTTTTTTTTTACCGTGCCCATGGTCTGCTCTTTATCAAATACAGTATTGTTTTGCAGGGTTGTAACTATGTTATAATTATGTGGTTTTTGTCAGTTTTAGTCTTGGTCTGTCTTGTGTTTCCGTAATATACTGGAGGAACATTGTATCATTTCTTAATGCATGCATTACTAAATGACAAACGAGGACTGAGTGTCCTCATAATCTAATCTTATCTTTTAAAAGTTGGCTTTCAATTGGATACATTAAAAGATCATATTTAGTTTTAGTTTCAGTACGTCTCTTATATGTTTCAGGATCAGGAACTGAAGCATATTTATGGTCCAGTTGCTTTAACTGATTGGCTAATTCATTTCTTTCTTTGTTAGCTTTTTTAATGATGTTTGTGATATAAGAAATAATTTGACCCCAGATGTATGCTTTAAAAGTATTCCATATGATAAGGCTAGATGTCTTTTCCAACATATTTTCTTCAACAATAAAGAGTAATTTGATTCTCCATAAATGTTTAAAAAATCTTCATCGGATAACAGAGTTAAATTAAATCGCCAAAATCTACTCATGGGGATAGGAACAGGAAGCTTTAAAAAATAGAATTACAGGAGAGTGGTCAGAGATAGCAATCTCTTTATATTCAACCGATTGAACTAACAGAATCATTTGACTACCAATAAAAAAGTCAATCCCAGTATAAGTATGATGGACATGAGAGAAAAAAAAGAATACTCCCTGTCCGTCAGATGAAGAAATCGCCAAGCATCAACTCTACCACATATAGTTAGAAACGATTGGATAAACAAAGCTGATTTATTAAGTGTGGCTGGTTTAATAGATGAGCGATCTAATACTGGATCTAACCAGCAGTTAAAATTTCCTCCCATCACAAGGGAGTACGTACACAAATCTGGCAAAAATGAAAATAGACTTTCAAAAAATCATAGATCATCTACATTGGGGGCATAAACATTAGCAAAAACAATCAATTTACTGTCTGAACTCCGATACAATAACAAATCGACCATTAGGGTCCGAAACAACTTTATGCTGAATAAAGGAAATTGTATTGCCTACAAAAATCGAAACTCCACATGATTTTGCATTAAACGAAGAGTGGAATTGCATATCCTTCCACCGAGTAAAAAAAACGTAAGCTATCATAGCTGCGTATGTGTGTTTCTTGTAAAAAAAAAAAGGTGCTTTTAATTTTTGAATATAAGCAAACACTTTGTTCCTTTTGGTGGGGTGATTCAGCCCTTTCACATTCAAATTAAATAGGTTACTATTTCAAACCATTTTAAATACTAATCAACATGTAACTAAAAATATCTGGCCATAACTTATTAAAACTAGAAAGCAAACCATAAAGTAAGATATTCAAACAAACAATCATATATATTTTTTTTCTCTTTTTCAATCTTTATTAGTATCATAATAATAAACATACCACAGTATTGATACAAATTTATTGGGAATACAGCATTGTAATTTTCATAGTTAAATATAAGCCCAGTTGACACATGAGTATTAAGTCTCCCTATCATACATGATACAGATGAACAATATAAAACAAAAAAATCTATATAAAAAAATCATGAAAAAGAAAAAAAAAACAAATATATCCCGGAAAAAAAAACTAACATAAACAATGTTAATCAACTGAACTAAAAAAAGGCACGGGCTGTTTTGTAACATTGTTAAAAAAAGGGAACCATTAGTGTTGTTGACTCCGTTCCTCTCACCATGTATTACAAAGAAATAAAATAAGTTTGGAAAAGGTCAAGTTACATCATATGAAAATGTTTAATAAATGGCCTCCAAGTCTTCTTCGAATTTAATAGAGGGATCATAAACAACACTTCTAATTTTTTTTTTCAAATTTAAACACAACATAGTTTGAGAAAATCAATGAAATGTGGTGGGAGGATTAATCTCTTTCCAATTCAGCAAAATGGATCTTCTAGCCATTAATGTAAGAAATACAATCATCCGACGAGCTGAAGGGGTTAAATGACTTGATTCTATCATTGGTAACCCAAAAATGGCAGTAATAGAGTGAGGTTGTAGGTCAATATTCAAAACAGTTGAGATAATATCAAAAATATATTTCCAATATTTTTTTCAACAAAGGACATGACCAAAACATTTGAGTTAGAGAAGCTATCTCAGAGTGACATCTATCACAGATAGAATTTATATGAGAATAATAACGAGATAATTTATCCCTAGACATATGAGCCCTATCTACTACTTTAAACTGTATCAACGCATGTTTCGCACATATAGATGAATTAACTAATTGAAGATGTTTTTCCCATTTTTCAATTGGTACAATAATCTTAAGTTCCCTTTCCCAATCACTCTGATTTTTATTAGACATATTTTCATAATTATATCATAAATAATTGCTATTACACCATTCTGAAGAGGCTTTAAATCTAATTTTGTTTTTCCAAAATATCCATTGATTATACAAACGTTTGTAAATTCGGGAAGGTAGGAAAAACAGTATTTTAGAAAAATTTCTAACTTGTAAATATCTAAAAAAGTGAGATCTAGGCAAATTATATTTATTAGTTGTTCAAAAGACGTGAAACAATTATCTGAAAATAAATCACAAAATCGTACTCTACTTTTAATTTTCCAAGCCAAATATTCTTAATCTATAGTAGTGGGTTGAAAAAAGAAATTAGATACAATAGGACT